>NC_056730.1:399375252-399377752 GCF_019279795.1 Protopterus annectens | reverse complement strand
GAGGGTCACACGGGTTCACCACAGAATTCTGCAAATGGGGAGGAGAGAAAATGTGGAAGGTCCTATACAAGGAGTACAAGAGAAGAGAGAACTCAGGTAGAATACCTAAATGTATAAAGAGGATCAGGATAAATGAAGCCAAAAGGTGGAGGAGAATGGAACAACAAGGGAAATAATAATTCTATCTCTTGATTACATGTAGAGATCAAGATTTCGTCAAAAGTATTCAAAGGATATTAAGACGAAGTACTGCCAAAAATAACACAAATGTAGAAAAAATGGTTTTGTGAGAGCGAGGAAGGAAGGCAGATAAAAAAAATAGTGGGACCTGCTAGAATTTATGCACAGGGAGGAACAGAAGCAGGAAGGGAAAGTTGGGATTGTGCTCTTTGACCTGTAGAAGGTCTGTGATATGGTGAGGTATTCCAACAAAGGCACTCAACAAAGGCAGGTAGGGGAAAAGTTCAAACGTTGAATATAGGCCATGTACAAAAACCCCAGAATCTAAAACACTCCTAAATGGAGGAGTATATGATGAGACAAGTATAGAGAGGGGTGCCTGCTATCACCACATGCCTGTTCATTCTTGTGACTAAGGAGCTTACAGCACGGGAGGCTCTTGTATGCCTTTCTGTCATTCCCAGTGAAAATTGAAAAAAGAGCAATGGAAACAGGTATCAGAATACTAAAGCGTGAAACCCATTCTAGGGTGAAGAACAAGATGACTCCAAAGGGAAAGGAAAGGGGGGGAACAGGGTAGAAAATGAAGCAGTCAGCTGCTAATGAGATATAATTTGCATGTGAATGCAATATACTCTATGGAATTAACAAACTTTTAAAGAATAGCAAAACATGCAATTTTTACCCATATACAGTCATCCCCTTGCTACCCTGAGTGGGAGTTTAAGTCATATGCACAAGAATACACCAACAGAAAGCTCATGCTGAATCCCTGGCCATAACTAGTGAAGGCAACTCCCCATATCTTGCTGTATTTAGTTAACCTAAACCTATCATGTACACCAGTTCGAGATATGTTGAGATACAGCACCTGTCTTTCATAACCTTAACCCTCCATGATTCATAGATTCATTGACTTTTACTAGGCTAACAACCAAAGGTCTTTCTAAGCCTAGCTAAGTTTTTCTGAAAGAATAATTATGTCCTGCATCCGAACAGGACATTGAGGGCCAGGCATTTATAAGCTACCCTGTCCATAAGGGACATGGATGACAGGCCTGGTGTAAATTTCCTATTCCCCATCTACTTGTCTAGGTTGTGCTTAAACTGGGCAATATAGAAGAGAAGCCTGTTGCATAGGACAGACAGTCTCTGGAACACATATCTCTCTCCCCAGTGTGTTCCGTTTATGTTGCAGACAAAATTCAGGTCCCTACACTTAAGAATATGTAGGAGATTCAACAGTGTGGGGTTTTTGGATACCTTGAAATCAGGCATAGATCACCCCTCAGCAATCTATACGACACTGAGTAGAAAGGGCTTAAAGCCACTCTGCATAAGGGAGATTTTTTATGCCTTGTATTCTTTTTTAAGGAACCTTTGAGCCCGCTCTAGTGGCTGTATATGCCTGGTCAGGTAGATACCAAAGGGAGCATTGTACTCTATGATTGGTCTGGTAAGGGTAGAGTACAGTGGAAAAATGATTTCTTTGGACCTAGATACCATGCCCTTACTTTTAAGATGCGCAACATAAAAGGATTTCCTCACCACTGAAGCCACATGGTGGTCGTAGGTAAGGCTACTGTCTATGTGTGTACCCAGATCCCTGACAACTGGTCAACTTTTAGGAGCATATTATCAACACCCCAACAAGCTCATCTGTATGGAGTAGAGGTGCCAGTGTTCTCTTACCATGAAGATTCTGTGTATTTGAAGTATTCTTAGGTCACTGCCTCTAATATGGTCACTGGAAATGGTTCTATCCTCATTTGCTTCCTCACTGGATAACATTTACTTTAGAAATACCCTCAGTATGATGATGAGCAGCTTAGACCCACCTCTGTCCAAACTACCTTTTAGCCACTAGCCCCTACCCCTCTTCTTTAGATGTGTCTGGCAGTGTTTTCCAAGATGTACCCTGAGAAACCCTGAGCCATTCCCTTCTTTGAAGACTGTCAATAGAGATGCTATCAGAATAGTCTAGAGGCATCCTGGTTTTGTCATGTCAGGACCCCCCACCCCCCCAAAAAAGCTTATGCCCTCTGTATTCAGCTTTATGAGTGGGCAGAACACCTCAATGAACAGCCTAATTCAGACTCCTTTGTGATATCTTCAGTCCAGCATCACTCTCACAGAACACAGCATTTTGCTGCCTTACCCACAGACAAAAAAAGGTTTACTTCTTTGCTACAACAGGGCTCAGGACAGAAAACTACTTATTTCACCAGTACTAGTTCCAGGCTCATCTGTGATGAAAACCCTACAGACATCTCTGAGTATGGGCTCATTGGGGATTGCTGTGAGATCCTGTTTGTGAGGT
>NC_056730.1:398971787-398975662 GCF_019279795.1 Protopterus annectens | reverse complement strand
CCACATCTCTTTAGTTTATGAAACTTTTCATAAATATTTCTGAAATACCTCTAATACCTCTATATGATCTCTGGTGATTTTTCATTGTCTTAGGCTCCCTAATTCTTGCCACAACCCTTTTTCTTTTCTATGCCCAAGTTATTGTGGTTAAAATTTATGTGCTCAGGAGTTATCAACAAAAACATGAACTTATTAAAACAGCAATCTTTCTAAGCTTACACATGCTATCTAAATACTTCCTTATTTTTTCTTTAGCACCCTGCAGTTGCTCCTTTTCTTGTTCTGTGAGATTCCCTTTACTCTGCAAAACTTTAACATTTGTCAGCCTCTCCAAATAATCCAAATTACTTTTTAGCCATATTACTTTATCTTTTATTTCAACCCTATTTTAAACTTTATTTTCCTATATCTTGCTCACTAGCTATCCCTTCTGAAATTTCTATTTTCCCTAATAACTTTTGAATAATTTCCATTATCCATTCCTTACATTCCTCTCTTTTTAACAGGTTTATGGGGAAGCACCAATATGCAATTTTTACTTCATTACCCTGCATTTTTTATCTTAACTTTTATCAGTGCATGACCGGATGTGCATCAAAGCTTTCAACTAAAAGCATAAGCTCCTGTGAAATATAACTTATATCTAATCTGTCGCACTTGTACTGTGGGGAATACTGAAATTCTGTCCAAGTTTTTCCTACTGAATCCTATCTTCCACACCAGATATTTTCAGAAGTCTACCCTATTTAATTATGTTTTCTATTCTAGGTCCCCCGATGCATCCACATAACTGCAAATCAAGTTCCAGCCCCCACCTATAATATTCCCTGCCGAAAGGTAATTTCTCCCAGTTTTCTTAAGCTCCATAACAGTTTTCAGTGGAATATAAATACATACAAGCGTAATCCTCCTTCCTTTCCAACAGCCACTTACTACCACAAATCTACAATTATTGTCTCTTTTTCCCTCTTTGATCACTACTGGAATCCTTCTAGAAATCAGTATTATTACTCCCCTTTTCCTTTGTCCCTGATATTCTGCTTAATATCCATCCTGAAATCCGTTCTTTTTCAAAATTTAAAGCTTATCTCTGTCCAAATGTGTCACCTGCAGATATTTGTACTCTGCATTTCTTAATATAATTCAATACTCCTCCTTTAATCTATACCTCTAAGGCCATATACATTCCAAGATATTATGGACAGAGTGATCATTATGATAAAAGCTATTGTTCCCACCTATTATACATTGCAGTTTTTTTCAATGTATTTACAACTTTTGTCTTACATGAACACAGTGTTTGTAAGATGGATCTTTAATACAATTGTTTCTTCTCATCTCCATTTTAACCTATGTCACATCAAGACATTTTTGCTTTAATAAAAACACTCAAACAAAAATCCAAATACATTTTCAGAACACCCTCATCCCCTACTAACTTTGAACAAACACACAAAACTATGTACATTTTCAGCAAATGAGGTTTAAACTGCAAGACAGGAATAACGAATCAAAATCAAAAGTCAAATCACTAGTGCACCCACAGGTAAACCCTAACCTAAAATTAAGGTTACCCATGCTGAAGGGCATGTTACAGCAAGGTTTCCCACTTACACTGATTGATGTTTACTCTTATTTCAATTCCCCTCCCAGATTTGAAAAACAGCCTGCATGCTTTCAGAAAAGTGCAATTGCTATTTTTAAATACAACTAAATTGCACAATGTTTGTTCTAATAAATGCATTGGAATATTAAGTGTGTTGTGGATGCTACAATCTATTATTCACTTTCCATAATTTCTAACTATTTTTTTCACGGAAATGCTTACTGCTGTACCCTTAAAGTCTCTAGTCCTCTGTGCAAAGAATGTTCAGAACTCTGAAGATTAACTGATTGCACCTGCATACAGTTCACCTCCATGTAAAAGTAGTCAGCAATAAGGAAAAACAAACTTTGCAGATGCATAATGGAATCTCTGTAAATTCCACTTCGAACACAATATAGAGTTCCCCTGCCAACTACTTTCAACTGCAGATTTTGTCACCCACTGAAGGATTTGCTAATGGAAAAAACAAAGTTAATTAATTTTCAGATTCTGAAGACGTCAATCACTTGACAGATGAAAGCGCTCAATTACTGAATAAATGTGTGTTTAAGTCTGCTCCGGGTGCTTTTCTTTGTGTTTTTACAGTTGGTTTTGTGATTTTTTTTCATTCTTTTAAATGTTAATGACAAATGGGGTATATGTTTTACAGTCTACCCACAAGTTTAATTAAGTCAACCAAATTCCAGTCTTTATCTGCTACTTTTTCTTACAAGGCCATATTTCACATAAGTGATGATACCTTACTCTCCTATTTATTCACTAATTTCAGTATTGTTGATCATCTTCATTATCATCTCCATCTCCAAACACTAGACCCTGGTTTAAGTCCAGTGTATTCCCAATTCTTCTAGTCAACTCCTGTGCTTAACTGCATCTCTCAAGCATTTTTCTTTGGAACAATGCAAAAGGTTACACTTTCAAAGTCTCTTGAAGAGCTCTGTTGTGAGAAGAATGAGAAACTGTATCCCTTTCTACTTCCTGGTTCATTTTCTGTTGGATAAACTTTTTTTTTTTTTTTTTTTTTTTTTTTTTACTGCTGAACCTGTTCTGCATCCAAAAATGTTTTTGATCCTCCAGGAAAAAATACTCTCAAGAGAGCTGGATACAGCAGCTTGAGTCTCACATCTGCCTCTCAACATTTCCTGAAATCAGGAAAAAATTTGCTTCTTATCTGCCTGGTGTGCAGTGAATTAAAACACTGTGCTGTCTCCAATGTTTACTACGTTTCCTTTTTTCCACAGCTTTGTCAGAATCAACATTTTCTGATGGTGTGATTGCATCTTTACTAGTACAGGTCTTGGCTGCTTTATCATGGCCAGGTTTGCTGCATACTGTCAATGTGCCCTTTCGATTAACAAATCTTGGTATGAAACACCAGACCAGATGTTTATCTTCTTTTTCATAAAATTAATACAGTCTGTTCCTTCCAGTTTCACTGGTACAGCATTAAATCTAAGGTTTTGTTTGAGTGTGCTATCTCGTAACACTACCAATTTTAGGAACAGCTACTCTCAAGATGGTGCAGCCAGCCTTTTCTTCATTTCAGCCTCTGATTTTTGCAATTTAATAATTTTGTCTAAATAACTATTTAAAGCTTCTTCTATTTTCAAGCATCTTGTTATTTGAGCTGATATATTCCTTCAATGTTTCATTTATTTTAAACACCCCTGAGTATATCTGATTTATTTTTTCCTCTTAATTACTGAAAGCCATCTACTGTACCACAGCTGAAGCCTGAACTGCATTTTGCAGAACAGCTACAGGAATCTCAGCAGTCAGTGTTTTCGCTTCAACCTTTCCAGTTGATTTCCTTTCAGGTTCTCCATATTTCTTCTTTGCAGTCTATCAGGCAGTGCAATTACCAGCCAGCAACTGAATCTTTCCCATGCTAACAATTTCACTGGCCTTTTTTTACAGGGAGAGATGAAATTAAGCTGTTGATCAGTGTGCTTGAAAGTCTGGAATTGGAATCCAATTCAGGCTTTTTAGGTGATCACAAGTGTGTGTGTGTGTGTGTGTGTGTGTGTGTGTGTGTGTGTGTGTGTGTGTTTGCATTAGCCAATAAACAAAATCTGCATATTTTGTTTGCAATTACCTGCATCTGTTGAGTACAGTATGAAAAGTAAAAGGTTAAAAATGGGAGGCCCTATAGTTGGGTGGACAACAGGAGAAAGGAAATGTAATATACAGTGTAATTTGTCCTCACAAACATTGGATATATATATATATATATATATATATATATATATATATATATATATATATATAG